>NC_059399.1:18752500-18766872 GCF_905220565.1 Melitaea cinxia
CTTCTCGCCGATTTGATGGGGGTGAAATGATATCTTAAACTAGTACATATAAAATTTTGTAAGTAAAAGGAATATAATTATAAGACTTAAAATAGTATTAACAGTAGTATCGTACATTGGTATTTTTATGTTTTTTTTTTTTTTTTTTTTTTTTTTTTTTTTTTTTTTTTTTTTTTTTTTTTTGTATAAATATAATATGGTAAAATGTAATGTTTTCTTAATATATATATGATAATGATTGATTTTATTTTTTTTTTTTTTTTTTTTTTTTTTTTTTTTTTTTTTTTTTTTTTTTTTTTATACTTATCCTAGGGTGCATGGTAAAATAAGAAGTAAAAAAAGTGACAATAACATAGATAAAATTTAACAGTAGTAATTAGAGACTTATGAACTAGCGTTATACTCCTTGAGCACCCTCAGGATCGAGTCCGACAAGCGAAAGTAGGAGCGGATACCGGATCTCTGGGGTAGAAGCTCTACTAAGTTGTAGGGGTCCACTCCAAGGTATCCGCAGGTTTCTTCATGTTTATGCCTGAAGGCCGAAAACTCAGGGCAGCTCCTCAGGAGATGGTCCAGGTTCTGAGGAGTGGCTCCGTCGCAGGGACAGACCTCGTCCTCGGCGAGTTTAAATTTGTGTAAATATGATTTATTGAATCCGTGTCCGGTGAGTGTCTGAGTGAGTGTGAATGTGATGTGTGTGGATTTGAGTAGTGTGTGTATGTGGTCTATTGTAGGGAGGAGGTCGCGGGTGTGTTGGCCCTGTTGTGCCTTCTCGTACCTCTCGCGCCATTCGGTGAGACTACGCTCTCTGGCCATAAGCTTAACAAAGCTTATGGGGAAGAGATCGTAGTCGAAGGCTCTGTGCATGGTAGCGGCGAGTTTTGCTTCGGTGTCTGCACGTTCGTTCCCGGTTATACCTGCATGGGCTTTGACCCAAGCAAAGTCGATACAGCCGGTGGGTGAGTGATCGTGTAGTGTGGCGTGAAGGTGTGCAACCAAGGGGTGTGTATTGCTACGATTCTGGGAGGCTTGGATGGCCGCTCTGGAGTCCGACAAGATGAGTGTGTGTGTGTGTCTGTGCTTGGAGGCCCATCGAGAGGCCTGGAGGATAGCGAAGAGTTCAGCCTGAAAGACTGAACAACTTCGATGAAGTATGAACTTCTTGACGGCCGGCGGACCCGCTCCGTTGTAACATACGAAGGCGGCACCGACCGAGCCGTCATCGAGTTTGCTGCCATCTGTGAAGATGGTTGGGATGGGATTGGGGAGGGAAGAGAGGTGAGAGGACAGTTCAGCCTCAGAGTGGAAGTAGTGAGGGTTGAATGTTATTCTTCGGGCGGGATGAAGGAGGTGATGGGGGGGTATGTGCTTTTCTAGGGTGATGTCGTCGGGAAGGAAATCGCAATTCCCCGTGAGTCGAGCGAGTTCGATTTGATTTACCTCGAGGATCTTAATATCGATCGGGGTGAATTGCGCCAGAGCGAGTGCAGCATTGGTCGACACCGTTCTGAAGCCTTTAATGGCTCTGAGGGCGAAGCGCCGCTGCATGCTCAGGAGCAGTCTGGATATGTACTTTCTCCCGACGACATGGCTCCCGACGACATGGCCCCAGATGCCGGCGGCGTAAGTGACTATTGGTTGGATGACCTGGAGGTAAATTGTGCGGATGTTCTCGGGATGGGCTCCCCAAGTGGGTTTACAGTATAGTGTGAGTTTGTGGAAGAGTGCAGTGGCTTTGTTGATGACGTGGGTGACGTGTTTGTTGAAGCGTAATTTGTTATCCAGGATGACACCAAGGAGCTTGATGTCGTCCTGGAAGTGTAGTGAATGAGAGTTCATGCGTATGTCTGTATTTTTGGCCTTATCGCTGAAGGCGATGGCCTGTGTCTTCTGTGGGCTAAACGTGAGCTTGACCCCCCGTCCCCAGCTCACGATAGCGTGTAGTGCCTGGTTAGTAGTGTCCTGCAGGCTAAGTGGATCCTTGGCGGCCACAATGAGTAGAACGTCGTCCGCGAAGGCCTGTATTCGACACCCGGAGGGTAATTCGAGTTCCAGGAGTTCGTCCAAGATGACGTTCCACAGAATGGGGCCGCAAGTCGAGCCCTGGATGCAGCCCTTGGTCATGGGTTTAGACACGCGGGCACCAGCGTAATCGAGGGTGACTGTACGGTCGGTCGTGTAGTCCAGTACCAGTCCGTAAATGTTGGAAGGACAGCCTATGAGTCGAAGTCGGTTGAGGAGGGATGGCCACCAGGCGTTGTCAAACGCGGCCTTGATGTCCAGGGAGATGGCGAGGGTGAGCAGTCCGTCAGATTTGGTCTTGGTAATGTAGTCGATGGCCGCTTTGAGGGCGGCCGTAGTACTAGTCAGTGGCCTGAATCCGTACTGCCTCTCGCTCAATTTGTCCGTTGTCATGGCGGCGAAGGTGATCCGCTGGACAAAGAGCTTCTCGAGGACTTTTCCGAAAGCTGGACAAAGAGCTTCTCGAGGACTTTTCCGAAAACAGGCAAGAGTCCGATCGGTCTGTAAGAGTTCAAGTCAGTGTAGTCAGTTTTGGAGGGTTTAGGTATGATCTTAACGAAGGCTTCCTTCCACTGTTTGGGGAAGTACTGTAAAGTCAGGCAGCGGTTCATAATGTCAGTAACTAGGTCGGGATAATGGAGAGTAAACTGTCTACATATGTCGGAAGTGAGATGGTCTAGTCCGGGAGCCTTTTTGGGGCTCATGTTGTCCAGTATCTCGTGGATCTCTTGGGAGGTGAATGGGAGGTCGGGTTCGGTGTCGGGGAACGTATGGGAGGCAGCTCTTAGTTCGTGGTGTCTGGGGTGAGAGTCGGATGTGTCGTTCGGGTAAAAATTGTCCAGTAGAGCTTGTGCTGTATCTTTCTCGTCGGTGGTGAATCGATTGTCGATTTTTAGAGAAGTGGGGGGGCGTCGTGGGCCCGATTCCTTTAGGAGCCTATTCGTGAGGGACCATACGTTCTCCTTTGTCTGGAGTTCGCAGAATTCCCTAAATTTAGTCGTGGATTCGCTCCTAAGCTCGCTGGCGTAGATGTTCTTAAGATCGTGGAGCTGGCTGGCAAGAGAGTCGGTAGGCTGCCCGTCTCTTTTGGCCGCGTGTAGCGCCCGATGGAAACCTATGACTTCCCGCTTCCGGGATTCCAGGGACTCGGACCACCAAGGGGGCCTGGCCTTGGAGTCAGAGGCCCGGATGGGCATTGACTCCTTGCAGGCGGTGTGTATAGTTTCGGTGATGTGTGTAATGAGGAGTTCCAAGTCTTCACGGTCGAGCGTTCCGACTTGGGTGTCGAGGATATCTGTGTTGGTCATAAGTGTAGAGAGCGAGCTCTTGAACTTAGACCAGTTTGCCTTGTGACTTTTGTAGAGGAAGGTGGATGAGTTAGTGTGTTGTCTAGTGGTGTTGTATGAGTGAGAGGGGTTGTAGTTGAGTGTATAGTCTATTGCGTTGTGTTGAGATGACGGGCAAGCTTCCATGTTCACCTTCCAGTCAGTGATGTGATTGTGTATGGGATATGTGGCGAGTGTGATATCTATAATAGAGGAGCGAGTACGTCCGTTGGTAAAGGCCTCGAAGGTGGGAGTGGAGCCGGTGTTGCACACGTACAGGCCGTATGCGTCGGCCAGCTCCTCTACCCTGACTCCGCGGGCGTTGCGACGGTCGCTACCCCATAGAGGGTTCCATCCGTTGAGATCGCCCCCCAGAATGCATTGCGTGTGCGTGTTGTGTTGTAAAAAGTGTTCGATGAGTGTAAGTGTGTCTGAGTGGTCGTGTCGAGGTGGTATGTAGATGGAGGCGATGTGTAGCTGTGTGTGTCCTATCTGCGTCCGAACCACACATAGGTCCGAGGAAGAAAATTCGGTGATGCCGAAGAGTTGGACGTGTGGTTTGGAAATGATGCAGGCTCTGACAGAAGAAGAATTAGTGGGGAATTGAAAGATGTTGAGGGGATATCCGTAGGGAAGCTTGACTTCCTTCCTGGAACCCAGGTACGGCTCGGACACAAGGGCGATGGAGTGTGGGCTGTGGATAAAATAATTTAGAAATTCGTGAAGCGACTGATAAGATCTGTTGAGATTGATTTGGGTGAAACTTAATTTATTGCGCAGATCCATAATCAATATTGTTGTTGGTCTTGGTTCGCATCGCCCTTACGATAGGACACGTGTGAGAGGTGGATGAATGTGTAGTTTCGTGCTTGCTATTCGGGAATCGGGCATTGTGTCTGGTGCAGTTAAAGCATTTGGGTGTTTTGTCCTTGGCTGGGCAATTTTGAGAGAGGTGCCCTTCCTCGGCGCAGTGTGCGCAGCGGTCGGAGGGGTTTTTGCAGTTTTTAGCAGTGTGTCCGAACTGCAGACACTTACGGCACTGTAAAAAGGGAGAGTGCTCCTCGACATGTACTCTGTAAATATCAATTCGCACTCTGCCCATTGCGATGAGGGCACGGAAGGCACCGGGAGAGGTGATGAGAATTGCGTTGTATAGTGACTCATTGCGGTTGTTGCGCTTGAATTTCAGTGTGAGGTGTTGGTTGGTGTCAGTATTTTTAAACTCACCGAGTTCGGGGTTTTGAGCCAAGATGACATCGATGAGCTCTTCGCTGGGTACCTCCTTGGAGATGCCCTTGATGATGACCATAGGTCTCAGTCGGTGAGCGACCTCCGCGGAGACCTTGGAGTTGGGAGCAGTCTTCGTGCGGTTAAGGGTGTCGTCACGCTCCCTTTCGGAGTCGAACTCGACCCTGATGGCTCCTTTGAGTGGGACTACCCTTGCCGGATTGTACCCCAATTCCCTGAAGGGGACAGTCTCCTTGAAGGCAGTGATTGTCTCTTGCGGGTTGGCGTTCTTATTTTTTGTGGTGATCACCAGGGCTGGCCTGGTGGTGGGGGGTGTGGCTACCACGACTTTGGTAGCCGTAGTAGGCTTGGTGGCGGAGCTGGGCGTGGTCTTCGAAACGAGCTTCTTTGTTATGGACGCATAAGAGTCCGTGATTTTCTTAGTTGTCTGCTCGGTATTAGTTTTAAGATTGGTGTCGAGGGAGTCAATTTTGCCCTCGATACGGCTAAGCGCCAGGAGGACGGATTGGCTGGTAGGATCAGTGGGAAGTGTAGAGGGAGTTGGGGTGGGGAGGGCGCACTCTTTGATTCTGCCGTGGATCTTCAGGGCGTCGCAGATTTCATCTGCGGCCTTTATAGCAAGGTCCCTGTTGAGAGCCGAGACACTTTTCTGTTTCTCGGTTGGCGTGAGGCACTTTTTAATGACGTCGGCGAGGGTGAGCACCGTCTTCTCAAAAGAGGGGGTGTCAGCGATCTCAGCTGCTCGCACGGGTAGGGTTAGGGGTTCGGATGGGGGTTTAGTTGTTTTCGGCTTGGGTTTGGTGGTAGCGGCGGCCCTGTCAGAAGGACAGGGGGGCGATGGTGGTGGCATGTTTGGAGAGTACTATGAGTTAGTTTGTGAATTTGAGCGGAACAGTAAGGGGAGGGGGGGTTACAATGGGGGGGGTCGGGGGGGGTTGGGGGTTGGTGTTGTGAATCAAGAATGGGGGGGGTGATGTGGCGGGATTTGGGGTGTTAGGATGTCGTTTTCTGCGAAACGGCGAGGGGGAGGGGGGGGGGAAGGTAGGGGGGGAGAAGCCCCTCCTACTCTACTATGGAGATGCCCGATGAATTTTAGGACAGCACTTCGAGGGAAAAAGTTATTCCCCTCGAAGTGCGAAAATTCTGGAATTTGGAGACGCTGGTGGGGGCTATGGGTGGGTTGCCCAAAAGATCGCTTCAGACCCACTGAATGAAAATTCGCTCAAAAATGGTCTCCGACGCACCGTTTCGGCGCCACGTGGCCTACCAACTTAATCGGTAATGGCGTCGAAGACCCTTATGAGACGAGAAGTAAGATAACGGAAAGGTTTATGGACGGAATAGGATGGAGCTTTTGGGAGTATGTGCTCTATTAGGTAGAGCACCTATTGAGGTTATAAAAAAGAGGGGGTGTGGGGGCAAGATTAGGAGGAATAAAGAGCGGAAGTGGCGGAAAAAAAGCCAATTTCTGCAAATAGACTTTTAATTGAAAACTAAAAAAGTGAGGGGGGTGGGGGGTACCTCGTTTTAAAGGGTAAAACGAGGCGGTACAGGAGTAATTATTTCAGAATTTTAGAAGGAAAAATTTTGGGGGTGGGGGGTGAAAAGTCGTTAGGGGTGGAAAAGGGGTGAGTTCTGGGTGGGGTCGGGTAGAAGAAAGAAAATAAGGGACTTAAGCGAAAACCGCTTGAAAATCGGTTGAGTAGATCCGGAGTTATAGAATTAAAATGTTTTTTTTGAGATTTAGTTTAATATACTTAAATTATTACGTAATTTGAAAATCGACTTTTTTTCCTTTGGGAAATTCGGGATAAAAAGTGTAGAAAAGTAATAAGGGACGTAAAAAAGGGATGGATATAAAAGGAAATTGAGATTGGACGAGGAATAAAGGAGTTATAAGCAGTTCTATAAATAGATCTTTTAAGAAAACAGTAACAAACTTATTGGTGCAGTCAAATGGTCTTAATGGAAGTATATATCTGAAGAATGACAAGTCCGAAAATTCTGATTTTTGAATTTCACTGTTTATCGTGACACATAAAAGTACTAAAAGTAAAAAAAACACACTGTCTTCGCTGATAATTTTTTGTAATTAGTCTTTAAAAGTTGATATGCTAATTTTAAAACTCACACTTAAGTTGGTAATCACGATATCTTCAAAACTGATTAAGGAAAGTCTGGTTTCTGATTGAATTGGGGTAGTAAAGGTCGCATAGAGTGTTTTAATTGGTAGTATGTCACCGTGGCACATGTACTTCCGGAGTTAGCGCCAACGGCTACTTCTACCAACTTAAGGAAAATTGTCCAAGAAAAATAGAAAACGTAGAAGGAAAATTTTAAAAATTTGTAGGCAGTTAGAGAGCACTTAGACGCACCTTTTGACACTTAAAAGTTAGTGGGTTGTCGATCTTGTTTCCACAGCGTTTGCCCTAGAGTGTTGCGAAAAGGGCGTTTTAGCGCGCACTTAAGTTTGTACTGAATTTAAAGTATATAAATTGAACAGTAATTATATAGTGTTATATATTGTTTTGAAGGGGAGAACTTGGACAATGCACTGACACAAAAATCTTTCACAGAAGTTAATACTATAAAAAGTTATGAATTTTTTAAACAAACACTATGGATTTTTAAACCGTTTTATATGGGAAAAAACACAAAATTTGCTGTAAAAAATCGAATTTTTCACTTAAAAAGATTTTAAAACCACCAGCGGGTAGCTGGCGGCAGCGCGCAACTTTTAAGACGTAGTACGGAATTTTAAGTCGCAATTAGCCGATTTTGAGGATTTTTCGCGACGGAGCGACGTAGAAATGCTGCGTACGGGGCGAGCGTTCGCTGCAGACTGGTTAGGTTAGGTTAGGTTAGGTTAGGTTAGGTTAGGTTAGGTTAGGTTAGGTTAGGTTAGGTTAGGTTAGGTTAGGTTAGGTTAGGTTAGGTTAGGTTAGGTTAGGTTAGGTTAGGTTAGGTTAGGTTAGGTTAGGTTAGGTTAGGTTAGGTTAGGTTAGGTTAGGTTAGGTTAGGTTAGGTTAGGTTAGGTTAGGTTAGGTTAGGTTAGGTTAGGTTAGGTTAGGTTAGGTTAGGTTAGGTTAGGTTAGGTTAGGTTAGGTTAGGTTAGGTTAGGTTAGGTTAGGTTAGGTTAGGTTAGGTTAGGTTAGGTTAGGTTAGGTTAGGTTAGGTTAGGTTAGGTTAGGTTAGGTTAGGTTAGGTTAGGTTAGGTTAGGTTAGGTTAGGTTAGGTTAGGTTAGGTTAGGTTAGGTTAGGTTAGGTTAGGTTAGGTTAGGTTAGGTTAGGTTAGGTTAGGTTAGGTTAGGTTAGGTTAGGTTAGGTTAGGTTAGGTTAGGTTAGGTTAGGTTAGGTTAGGTTAGGTTAGGTTAGGTTAGGTTAGGTTAGGTTAGGTTAGGTTAGGTTAGGTTAGGTTAGGTTAGGTTAGGTTAGGTTAGGTTAGGTTAGGTTAGGTTAGGTTAGGTTAGGTTAGGTTAGGTTAGGTTAGGTTAGGTTAGGTTAGGTTAGGTTAGGTTAGGTTAGGTTAGGTTAGGTTAGGTTAGGTTAGGTTAGGTTAGGTTAGGTTAGGTTAGGTTAGGTTAGGTTAGGTTAGGTTAGGTTAGGTTAGGTTAGGTTAGGTTAGGTTAGGTTAGGTTAGGTTAGGTTAGGTTAGGTTAGGTTAGGTTAGGTTAGGTTAGGTTAGGTTAGGTTAGGTTAGGTTAGGTTAGGTTAGGTTAGGTTAGGTTAGGTTAGGTTAGGTTAGGTTAGGTTAGGTTAGGTTAGGTTAGGTTAGGTTAGGTTAGGTTAGGTTAGGTTAGGTTAGGTTAGGTTAGGTTAGGTTAGGTTAGGTTAGGTTAGGTTAGGTTAGGTTAGGTTAGGTTAGGTTAGGTTAGGTTAGGTTAGGTTAGGTTAGGTTAGGTTAGGTTAGGTTAGGTTAGGTTAGGTTAGGTTAGGTTAGGTTAGGTTAGGTTAGGTTAGGTTAGGTTAGGTTAGGTTAGGTTAGGTTAGGTTAGGTTAGGTTAGGTTAGGTTAGGTTAGGTTAGGTTAGGTTAGGTTAGGTTAGGTTAGGTTAGGTTAGGTTAGGTTAGGTTAGGTTAGGTTAGGTTAGGTTAGGTTAGGTTAGGTTAGGTTAGGTTAGGTTAGGTTAGGTTAGGTTAGGTTAGGTTAGGTTAGGTTAGGTTAGGTTAGGTTAGGTTAGGTTAGGTTAGGTTAGGTTAGGTTAGGTTAGGTTAGGTTAGGTTAGGTTAGGTTAGGTTAGGTTAGGTTAGGTTAGGTTAGGTTAGGTTAGGTTAGGTTAGGTTAGGTTAGGTTAGGTTAGGTTAGGTTAGGTTAGGTTAGGTTAGGTTAGGTTAGGTTAGGTTAGGTTAGGTTTTTTTTTTTTTTTTTTTTTTTTTTTTTTTTTTTTTTTTTTTTTTTTTTTTTTTTTTTTTTTTTTTTTTTTTTTTTTTTTTTTTTTTTTTTTTTTTTTTTTTTTTTTTTTTTTTTTTTTTTTTTTTTTTTTTTTTTTTTTATCTATACCTCCGACATGTGGGTCGGAGCACGTTTTCTGCAATTACTCTTTCATTCCAGTTCTCGCTTTCATGCCTCTCGTACTTTCATGCCGCATACTTGTTCTTTCTTTCATACATCTCTCTCTTACTCGGGGTGGGTTCCCCACTACTATTTGGCCTATCTTATATTGGTTACTTTACTTATCATATCTTATTCTAGGGTAAATGATTGTACAGTTCAGTTGGTATATTATTTTTGTTTTACAGGGCTGTTTCTTTAATTGTTATTTTATACATTGTAATTCTTTATTTATCTTGGTGATATTACCATTACAACTTTTTTAATTTTGACAATTTCTTAAAACTACAATTGTAACTCTTATTCTATAGGATCTTAATTCTATGCTTATAGTATCTTTACAAATTTTTATATTTTTCTTTTTAATTTATACATATACTTACTTGCTAACATTTATTTATTAATCCTTATCTTAGTTTTTTTTTTTTTTTTTTTTCTACATTTAAACTTTTAACTAAGTACTAAAAATTTATTTGCAACAAACTGATGACCTATTCCAATGCTTACAATTTACTACTTAACCTATGCTAAATATCTATATACTTATTATATAGAAATAGCATAATTGCCTGCCTCTCTATTGAAGAGCGACTAGTTTAGATGCCTCCGTGTTATATTTAAATTTGGACTCGCCACCAAGTTTGCAGACCCTATATAGAATAAGCTGCCCCGTTTAACTGGTTGCAGGAGTTCTGTGCGGTGGTCGGCGGCCACGTGCTCCCCTCTTGCTCTGCGCGGGTCTTGTTCCGCAACAAACATATAAGTTTCCTCCGAAGCCAGGACCCACGCAGACCGTCCCGCGCGTATCTCGCCAGGGGGCTTGAGACTACTCGTACGCATGCCACCGCGCCAACCATCGCACCCTCAAGAATATGCGACTGTCGATCGCGCTAGGTCGTCCCACCTCTTCCTGACCGGGCAGTCGTTGCTGAACGCGTTATGGTCTACGCTGTCCAGCTTCGCCCGCCTGCAGTTCCTACACGAGGGAGGGACGGCCGCCGCCCAGTCTACACAGTCAGTCTTGAGGTGCGGGCCACCACAGTGACTGCACACGTCCGCCAACTCCGCACAAAACCTCTTGCTATGGCCATATCCCAGGCATCGCGCACACTGGACCAGCGGCGATTGGTCCTCAGCCCTAACCCTCTGAAGGTCGATATGTACATATCCTTTTTGTACAATCCTGTTCCAGAGGGTGGGCGAGGTTTCCAACACCACGTGGCCCGCATGCGGATTCCTGGCCTTTTTGCGGAATCGAACCCGAACCCTGTTTGTCTCCTGGTCGAGGCCATCGAACAGCTCCCGATTCTGGTTCCTTAGGGCCTTCAACACATCCTCATCAGTATTAACTGAGAGGACGCCCCTCAGAACCAGAAGCGGGTCCCTGTTGCTGACCTCCTCGACCAAGAGGCCCTTACCTTTCTCTTCCACCCTTTCTCTGACCTTGCTCCGCTCTTCCTTCGTGCTGAAGGCCATGACAACTTTTTTATCTTTGGCCTTGCGCACCCTTTCCACTTTGGTCCAGCCATCCTTCGCCTGGACCGCTTCTCTAAGTTGGGAGAGTACATCGTCCCCCGTCATTGTCTCGTCCGTGGACGAGATAACCAGCGAGTGTAGAGCGGCCTGTCCCCTCGGCGGAGATCCAGCCGCAGTCACACTCGCGTATGACCTCTGCGCTGCGACCACCTGCTCCTGTTTGCTAAGTTGTTCCTGCAGGTCTTTCAGGCGCTGCCCGTTTTCGAGCAGGAGGCGAGTATGCTCCTCGAGCTTCTGGCTCAACGAGGGGTCCAGGGCCACTGCAGGTGCGGGGCCGGCATCGTCAGATATCGGTCCCACCCCTACCGCATTCCCCTCACCCACACGAGCCTTCAGCCTCTCGAGTTCCGCCTCACTCGCCTCAAGCAGTTCATAGAGGCCATCGATGGCCTGTCCTATCATTTTCTTGTATTCTCTTTTCAGGTTTTTTGAGTTAGTCGTAGCCGTCGAACAGAGGTGCACCAATTCATCAGCTGCCTCCATTCTGGAGCTACTCCTAGTTTCCTCTATGGATTGGCGGGAAAGAAGGTGGGGACTGCAGAGTATGGCCTCTTCCGGCGACTCTGGAACCCCCACCGCCCCCGCCTTATCCTTGCTCATCCTACTTACGGCAGGTGTCGGCCCTTTACCGGGGCTCGTCCGAGATGGAAGCCTTGCCGCCATCCTGTCCGTCTGTTTAACCATCTTTGCAGGCTGGACCAGTCCGACCTTGTTCTTTTGGGGGGGGGTGCGCAAGCCAAACATGTCAGAGGTGCGTCACGATAAAATATAAAATTAAATTAATATGAAATTTTTAGGTCGTATAGTTACTAATATAAAAATAAAATAAATATGTTAAATTTTTTCGGGAACAACTCGTAAATAGTCGCTCCCCAATCAAAAAGGCAGGCAAATATGCCCCAGTACCTAACAACTTAATCCTAGTCTTAACCTATGAAAAAGCAGAGAAAACTCTACTTTTTCTTTGTCGACTCTACGTAGAGTCGCTATCCTGCGTCCAAAAGAAAGTCCCTGAGATGGGACAGTCAATGGTCCAAACCGCTTCGCTCTACGACCAGCGGTTCCCGAGATATCCTATCTTCTAACTTCAGGCTATAAAAGCCCGAGAGACCCAAGTTCCTTCTTTAAAATAAAGAAATTCGATATTTCGAGAACCGCTGATCGCAGGATCCCGTGCGTGGATTCTCCGTAACGGGCTTTGTCTCCTCTATCCTCTCCCGGTCCAAAAAATGGGATCGGGGGGTTGACTCTACGTAGAGCCGCTTTGTGCTTCCAGGCACAGGTCTGTATACAGCAATAACTATGTCGAAAGTCCCAATTCGATGTGATTAAAAATGACTGAGTTATTGCTGTTTAAAATATTTACAAATGGCGACCAATATGGCCGCCACGAAGTCTAATGTACCCCAATTTGGCCCCAGTTAACCTAAATACCCCGTGTTTGGGTTCGTTAGATCGGGCTTTTTATTTCCTATTTAACTATTATATAATGAAAATTTTAAAATCAACCCCCGATTTTTGGGGGTGTAAAAACTTACTATTTTAAACTAAAATTAAAATTAAAAATACAAAAAATGATACAAAAATTTTACAAAAAATCTGGGGTACTATTTACACTTAAAACTAATTTATAAAAATACTTCTGGAGATACTGGACTGCGGGGAGCACCCCCTCGTGCTCACCCTTAATTTGAAAATTTAATAACTCCGAAAATAGGCCACCGAAAATTTTGAAATTTAAAATGTATATAAAACTAATTAAAACAAATCGAATTTAATAAATTTTGGGGGGGGTCGTCGCTTTCCTTTTTGAAAAATTTTTAATTGAAAAGTGACGAAATTTTTAAAATTCAATATCTCCACAAGTACTTAACTTTTCAAGACGCTGTAAATGCCTGGGTGTCCGCCTCGCCGTGCCGCGTCGAATGAAGTGCCGCAGGACCACCTCGCACCCCGGGAACTGGGGGCACGTGTCCACGTGGAACTTGTTTTTTTGGCGATTTCTCCGCGCGCAAGCGCCGGAAAAATCCCCAAGTAGTGTCAAAATATAGGTCTCAATGAGACCTTTCCAATGATATTTTAAAAGTGATATGTTGTCGATCTTAAAACCGCAGCGTTCACCCGACAACTTTATCACTGCAAGTGATTTGCGGTTTTTCACTTATAAAATTTTTCAGTTTTTCGTTTTTCACAAACCGTTTTTACACACACTTAAAACACGTCTTTGCGCAACTTTTCGTATATCGAACATCAATTTTTGTTACAAAATACTCACTTTTATATTGTGTACAAACTTATCTTTTTTCGTTTTTTACACGTTTTTGAAAATTTTCACGGTTTTTTCACTTTTAAAAATAGTTCCGAAAATGTTTCACAATCACAAGTTACACCAGGAGATAGGGCGCACAAAGGCGCAAATTTTGACGTATTGTACGTAACTGTACGGTTGAAAAAACCCACTATTTCCGATTTTTAAAGATTAAAAATTGACGGAGCGACTCAGAAAACACGTGTTCGCGACCGTTTCGAGTGGCGGGCGGGGCGTCTCTGGGTTAGGTTAGGTTAGGTTAGGTTAGGTTAGGTTAGGTTAGGTTAGGTTAGGTTAGGTTAGGTTAGGTTAGGTTAGGTTAGGTTAGGTTAGGTTAGGTTAGGTTAGGTTAGGTTAGGTTAGGTTAGGTTAGGTTAGGTTAGGTTAGGTTAGGTTAGGTTAGGTTAGGTTAGGTTAGGTTAGGTTAGGTTAGGTTAGGTTAGGTTAGGTTAGGTTAGGTTAGGTTAGGTTAGGTTAGGTTAGGTTAGGTTAGGTTAGGTTAGGTTAGGTTAGGTTAGGTTAGGTTAGGTTAGGTTAGGTTAGGTTAGGTTAGGTTAGGTTAGGTTAGGTTAGGTTAGGTTAGGTTAGGTTAGGTTAGGTTAGGTTAGGTTAGGTTAGGTTAGGTTAGGTTAGGTTAGGTTAGGTTAGGTTAGGTTAGGTTAGGTTAGGTTAGGTTAGGTTAGGTTAGGTTAGGTTAGGTTAGGTTAGGTTAGGTTAGGTTAGGTTAGGTTAGGTTAGGTTAGGTTAGGTTAGGTTAGGTTAGGTTAGGTTAGGTTAGGTTAGGTTAGGTTAGGTTAGGTTAGGTTAGGTTAGGTTAGGTTAGGTTAGGTTAGGTTAGGTTAGGTTAGGTTAGGTTAGGTTAGGTTAGGTTAGGTTAGGTTAGGTTAGGTTAGGTTAGGTTAGGTTAGGTTAGGTTAGGTTAGGTTAGGTTAGGTTAGGTTAGGTTAGTTAGGTTAGGTTAGGTTAGGTTAGGTTAGGTTAGGTTAGTTAGGTTAGGTTAGGTTAGGTTAGGTTAGGTTAGGTTAGGTTAGGTTAGGTTAGGTTAGGTTAGGTTAGGTTAGGTTAGGTTAGGTTAGGTTAGGTTAGGTTAGGTTAGGTTAGGTTAGGTTAGGTTAGGTTAGGTTAGGTTAGGTTAGGTTAGGTTAGGTTAGGTTAGGTTAGGTTAGGTTAGGTTAGGTTAGGTGAGGGTAGGTGGTTAGGTTAGGTTTAGTAGGTTAGGTTAGGTAGGTTAGGTTAGGTTAGGTTAGGTTAGGTTAGGTGTGGTTAGGTTAGGTTAGGAGTTGTTTAGGTTAGGTTAGGTTAGGTTAGGTTAGGGTAGGTTAGGTTAGGTTAGGGTATTAGGTTAGGTTAGGTTAGGTTGGTTAGGTTAGTTAGGTTAGGTG
>NC_059400.1:0-10000 GCF_905220565.1 Melitaea cinxia
AACCTAACCTAACCTAACCTAACCTAACCTAACCTAACCTAACCTAACCTAACCTAACCTAACCTAACCTAACCTAACCTAACCTAACCTAACCTAACCTAACCTAACCTAACCTAACCTAACCTAACCTAACCTAACCTAACCTAACCTAACCTAACCTAACCTAACCTAACCTAACCTAACCTAACCTAACCTAACCTAACCTAACCTAACCTAACCTAACCTAACCTAACCTAACCTAACCTAACCTAACCTAACCTAACCTAACCTAACCTAACCTAACCTAACCTAACCTAACATAACCTAACCTAACCTAACAACCTAACCTAACCTAACCTAACCTAACCTAACCTAACCTAACCTAACCTAACCTAACCTAACCTAACCTAACCTAACCTAACCTAACCTAACCTAACCTAACCTAACCTAACCTAACCTAACCTAACCTAACCTAACCTAACCTAACCTAACCTAACCTAACCTAACCTAACCTAACCTAACCTAACCTAACCTAACCTAACCTAACCTAACCTAACCTAACCTAACCTAACCTAACCTAACCTAACCTAACCTAACCTAACCTAACCTAACCTAACCTAACCTAACCTAACCTAACCTAACCTAACCTAACCTAACCTAACCTAACCTAACCTAACCTAACCTAACCTAACCTAACCTAACCTAACCTAACCTAACCTAACCTAACCTAACCTAACCTAACCTAACCTAACCTAACCTAACCTAACCTAACCTAACCTAACCTAACCTAACCTAACCTAACCTAACCTAACCTAACCTAACCTAACCTAACCTAACCTAACCTAACCTAACCTAACCTAACCTAACCTAACCTAACCTAACCTAACCTAACCTAACCTAACCTAACCTAACCTAACCTAACCTAACCTAACCTAACCTAACCTAACCTAACCTAACCTAACCTAACCTAACCTAACCTAACCTAACCTAACCTAACCTAACCTAACCTAACCTAACCTAACCTAACCTAACCTAACCTAACCTAACCTAACCTAACCTAACCTAACCTAACCTAACCTAACCTAACCTAACCTAACCTAACCTAACCTAACCTAACCTAACCTAACCTAACCTAACCTAACCTAACCTAACCTAACCTAACCTAACCTAACCTAACCTAACCTAACCTAACCTAACCTAACCTAACCTAACCTAACCTAACCTAACCTAACCTAACCTAACCTAACCTAACCTAACCTAACCTAACCTAACCTAACCTAACCTAACCTAACCTAACCTAACCTAACCTAACCTAACCTAACCTAACCTAACCTAACCTAACCTAACCTAACCTAACCTAACCTAACCTAACCTAACCTAACCTAACCTAACCTAACCTAACCTAACCTAACCTAACCTAACCTAACCTAACCTAACCTAACCTAACCTAACCTAACCTAACCTAACCTAACCTAACCTAACCTAACCTAACCTAACCTAACCTAACCTAACCTAACCTAACCTAACCTAACCTAACCTAACCTAACCTAACCTAACCTAACCTAACCTAACCTAACCTAACCTAACCTAACCTAACCTAACCTAACCTAACCTAACCTAACCTAACCTAACCTAACCTAACCTAACCTAACCTAACCTAACCTAACCTAACCTAACCTAACCTAACCTAACCTAACCTAACCTAACCTAACCTAACCTAACCTAACCTAACCTAACCTAACCTAACCTAACCTAACCTAACCTAACCTAACCTAACCTAACCTAACCTAACCTAACCTAACCTAACCTAACCTAACCTAACCTAACCTAACCTAACCTAACCTAACCTAACCTAACCTAACCTAACCTAACCTAACCTAACCTAACCTAACCTAACCTAACCTAACCTAACCTAACCTAACCTAACCTAACCTAACCTAACCTAACCTAACCTAACCTAACCTAACCTAACCTAACCTAACCTAACCTAACCTAACCTAACCTAACCTAACCTAACCTAACCTAACCTAACCTAACCTAACCTAACCTAACCTAACCTAACCTAACCTAACCTAACCTAACCTAACCTAACCTAACCTAACCTAACCTAACCTAACCTAACCTAACCTAACCTAACCTAACCTAACCTAACCTAACCTAACCTAACCTAACCTAACCTAACCTAACCTAACCTAACCTAACCTAACCTAACCTAACCTAACCTAACCTAACCTAACCTAACCTAACCTAACCTAACCTAACCTAACCTAACCTAACCTAACCTAACCTAACCTAACCTAACCTAACCTAACCTAACCTAACCTAACCTAACCTAACCTAACCTAACCTAACCTAACCTAACCTAACCTAACCTAACCTAACCTAACCTAACCTAACCTAACCTAACCTAACCTAACCTAACCTAACCTAACCTAACCTAACCTAACCTAACCTAACCTAACCTAACCTAACCTAACCTAACCTAACCTAACCTAACCTAACCTAACCTAACCTAACCTAACCTAACCTAACCTAACCTAACCTAACCTAACCTAACCTAACCTAACCTAACCTAACCTAACCTAACCTAACCTAACCTAACCTAACCTAACCTAACCTAACCTAACCTAACCTAACCTAACCTAACCTAACCTAACCTAACCTAACCTAACCTAACCTAACCTAACCTAACCTAACCTAACCTAACCTAACCTAACCTAACCTAACCTAACCTAACCTAACCTAACCTAACCTAACCTAACCTAACCTAACCTAACCTAACCTAACCTAACCTAACCTAACCTAACCTAACCTAACCTAACCTAACCTAACCTAACCTAACCTAACCTAACCTAACCTAACCTAACCTAACCTAACCTAACCTAACCTAACCTAACCTAACCTAACCTAACCTAACCTAACCTAACCTAACCTAACCTAACCTAACCTAACCTAACCTAACCTAACCTAACCTAACCTAACCTAACCTAACCTAACCTAACCTAACCTAACCTAACCTAACCTAACCTAACCTAACCTAACCTAACCTAACCTAACCTAACCTAACCTAACCTAACCTAACCTAACCTAACCTAACCTAACCTAACCTAACCTAACCTAACCTAACCTAACCTAACCTAACCTAACCTAACCTAACCTAACCTAACCTAACCTAACCTAACCTAACCTAACCTAACCTAACCTAACCTAACCTAACCTAACCTAACCTAACCTAACCTAACCTAACCTAACCTAACCTAACCTAACCTAACCTAACCTAACCTAACCTAACCTAACCTAACCTAACCTAACCTAACCTAACCTAACCTAACCTAACCTAACCTAACCTAACCTAACCTAACCTAACCTAACCTAACCTAACCTAACCTAACCTAACCTAACCTAACCTAACCTAACCTAACCTAACCTAACCTAACCTAACCTAACCTAACCTAACCTAACCTAACCTAACCTAACCTAACCTAACCTAACCTAACCTAACCTAACCTAACCTAACCTAACCTAACCTAACCTAACCTAACCTAACCTAACCTAACCTAACCTAACCTAACCTAACCTAACCTAACCTAACCTAACCTAACCTAACCTAACCTAACCTAACCTAACCTAACCTAACCTAACCTAACCTAACCTAACCTAACCTAACCTAACCTAACCTAACCTAACCTAACCTAACCTAACCTAACCTAACCTAACCTAACCTAACCTAACCTAACCTAACCTAACCTAACCTAACCTAACCTAACCTAACCTAACCTAACCTAACCTAACCTAACCTAACCTAACCTAACCTAACCTAACCTAACCTAACCTAACCTAACCTAACCTAACCTAACCTAACCTAACCTAACCTAACCTAACCTAACCTAACCTAACCTAACCTAACCTAACCTAACCTAACCTAACCTAACCTAACCTAACCTAACCTAACCTAACCTAACCTAACCTAACCTAACCTAACCTAACCTAACCTAACCTAACCTAACCTAA
Source organism: Melitaea cinxia (assembly GCF_905220565.1). NCBI lineage: Eukaryota > Metazoa > Arthropoda > Insecta > Lepidoptera > Nymphalidae > Melitaea > Melitaea cinxia. The sequence goes on from NC_059400.1 coordinate 3,991, forward strand.
CCTAACCTAACCTAACCTAACCTAACCTAACCTAACCTAACCTAACCTAACCTAACCTAACCTAACCTAACCTAACCTAACCTAACCTAACCTAACCTAACCTAACCTAACCTAACCTAACCTAACCTAACCTAACCTAACCTAACCTAACCTAACCTAACCTAACCTAACCTAACCTAACCTAACCTAACCTAACCTAACCTAACCTAACCTAACCTAACCTAACCTAACCTAACCTAACCTAACCTAACCTAACCTAACCTAACCTAACCTAACCTAACCTAACCTAACCTAACCTAACCTAACCTAACCTAACCTAACCTAACCTAACCTAACCTAACCTAACCTAACCTAACCTAACCTAACCTAACCTAACCTAACCTAACCTAACCTAACCTAACCTAACCTAACCTAACCTAACCTAACCTAACCTAACCTAACCTAACCTAACCTAACCTAACCTAACCTAACCTAACCTAACCTAACCTAACCTAACCTAACCTAACCTAACCTAACCTAACCTAACCTAACCTAACCTAACCTAACCTAACCTAACCTAACCTAACTAACCTAACCTAACCTAACCTAACCTAACCTAACCTAACCTAACCTAACCTAACCTAACCTAACCTAACCTAACCTAACCTAACCTAACCTAACCTAACCTAACCTAACCTAACCTAACCTAACCTAACCTAACCTAACCTAACCTAACCTAACCTAACCTAACCTAACCTAACCTAACCTAACCTAACCTAACCTAACCTAACCTAACCTAACCTAACCTAACCTAACCTAACCTAACCTAACCTAACCTAACCTAACCTAACCTAACCTAACCTAACCTAACCTAACCTAACCTAACCTAACCTAACCTAACCTAACCTAACCTAACCTAACCTAACCTAACCTAACCTAACCTAACCTAACCTAACCTAACCTAACCTAACCTAACCTAACCTAACCTAACCTAACCTAACCTAACCTAACCTAACCTAACCTAACCTAACCTAACCTAACCTAACCTAACCTAACCTAACCTAACCTAACCTAACCTAACCTAACCTAACCTAACCTAACCTAACCTAACCTAACCTAACCTAACCTAACCTAACCTAACCTAACCTAACCTAACCTAACCTAACCTAACCTAACCTAACCTAACCTAACCTAACCTAACCTAACCTAACCTAACCTAACCTAACCTAACCTAACCTAACCTAACCTAACCTAACCTAACCTAACCTAACCTAACCTAACCTAACCTAACCTAACCTAACCTAACCTAACCTAACCTAACCTAACCTAACCTAACCTAACCTAACCTAACCTAACCTAACCTAACCTAACCTAACCTAACCTAACCTAACCTAACCTAACCTAACCTAACCTAACCTAACCTAACCTAACCTAACCTAACCTAACCTAACCTAACCTAACCTAACCTAACCTAACCTAACCTAACCTAACCTAACCTAACCTAACCTAACCTAACCTAACCTAACCTAACCTAACCTAACCTAACCTAACCTAACCTAACCTAACCTAACCTAACCTAACCTAACCTAACCTAACCTAACCTAACCTAACCTAACCTAACCTAACCTAACCTAACCTAACCTAACCTAACCTAACCTAACCTAACCTAACCTAACCTAACCTAACCTAACCTAACCTAACCTAACCTAACCTAACCTAACCTAACCTAACCTAACCTAACCTAACCTAACCTAACCTAACCTAACCTAACCTAACCTAACCTAACCTAACCTAACCTAACCTAACCTAACCTAACCTAACCTAACCTAACCTAACCTAACCTAACCTAACCTAACCTAACCTAACCTAACCTAACCTAACCTAACCTAACCTAACCTAACCTAACCTAACCTAACCTAACCTAACCTAACCTAACCTAACCTAACCTAACCTAACCTAACCTAACCTAACCTAACCTAACCTAACCTAACCTAACCTAACCTAACCTAACCTAACCTAACCTAACCTAACCTAACCTAACCTAACCTAACCTAACCTAACCTAACCTAACCTAACCTAACCTAACCTAACCTAACCTAACCTAACCTAACCTAACCTAACCTAACCTAACCTAACCTAACCTAACCTAACCTAACCTAACCTAACCTAACCTAACCTAACCTAACCTAACCTAACCTAACCTAACCTAACCTAACCTAACCTAACCTAACCTAACCTAACCTAACCTAACCTAACCTAACCTAACCTAACCTAACCTAACCTAACCTAACCTAACCTAACCTAACCTAACCTAACCTAACCTAACCTAACCTAACCTAACCTAACCTAACCTAACCTAACCTAACCTAACCTAACCTAACCTAACCTAACCTAACCTAACCTAACCTAACCTAACCTAACCTAACCTAACCTAACCTAACCTAACCTAACCTAACCTAACCTAACCTAACCTAACCTAACCTAACCTAACCTAACCTAACCTAACCTAACCTAACCTAACCTAACCTAACCTAACCTAACCTAACCTAACCTAACCTAACCTAACCTAACCTAACCTAACCTAACCTAACCTAACCTAACCTAACCTAACCTAACCTAACCTAACCTAACCTAACCTAACCTAACCTAACCTAACCTAACCTAACCTAACCTAACCTAACCTAACCTAACCTAACCTAACCTAACCTAACCTAACCTAACCTAACCTAACCTAACCTAACCTAACCTAACCTAACCTAACCTAACCTAACCTAACCTAACCTAACCTAACCTAACCTAACCTAACCTAACCTAACCTAACCTAACCTAACCTAACCTAACCTAACCTAACCTAACCTAACCTAACCTAACCTAACCTAACCTAACCTAACCTAACCTAACCTAACCTAACCTAACCTAACCTAACCTAACCTAACCTAACCTAACCTAACCTAACCTAACCTAACCTAACCTAACCTAACCTAACCTAACCTAACCTAACCTAACCTAACCTAACCTAACCTAACCTAACCTAACCTAACCTAACCTAACCTAACCTAACCTAACCTAACCTAACCTAACCTAACCTAACCTAACCTAACCTAACCTAACCTAACCTAACCTAACCTAACCTAACCTAACCTAACCTAACCTAACCTAACCTAACCTAACCTAACCTAACCTAACCTAACCTAACCTAACCTAACCTAACCTAACCTAACCTAACCTAACCTAACCTAACCTAACCTAACCTAACCTAACCTAACCTAACCTAACCTAACCTAACCTAACCTAACCTAACCTAACCTAACCTAACCTAACCTAACCTAACCTAACCTAACCTAACCTAACCTAACCTAACCTAACCTAACCTAACCTAACCTAACCTAACCTAACCTAACCTAACCTAACCTAACCTAACCTAACCTAACCTAACCTAACCTAACCTAAACCTAACCTAACCTAACTAACCTAACCTAACCTAACCTAACCTAACCTAACCTAACCTAACCTAACCTAACCTAACCTAACCTAACCTAACCTAACCTAACCTAACCTAACCTAACCTAACCTAACCTAACCTAACCTAACCTAACCTAACCTAACTAACCTAACCTAACCTAACCTAACCTAACCTAACCCTAACCTAACCTAACCTAACCTAACCTAACCTAACCTAACCTAACCTAACCTAACCTAACCTAACCTAACCTAACCCTAACCTAACCTTTTGACACTACTTGGGGATTTTTCCGGCGCTTGCGCGCGGAGAAATCGCCAAAAAAACAAGTTCCACGTGGACACGTGCCCCCAGTTCCCGGGGTGCGAGGTGGTCCTGCGGCACTTCATTCGACGCGGCACGGCGAGGCGGACACCCAGGCATTTACAGCGTCTTGAAAAGTTAAGTACTTGTGGAGATATTGAATTTTAAAAATTTCGTCACTTTTCAAGTAAAAATTTTTCAAAAAGGAAAGCGACGACCCCCCCCAAAATTTATTAAATTCGGTTCGTTTTAATTAGTTTTATATACATTTTAAATTTCAAAATTTTCGGTGGCCTATTTTCGGAGTTATAAAATTTTCAAATTAAGGGTGAGCACGAGGGGGTGCTCCCCGCGGTCCAGTATCTCCAAAAGTGATCTTAAAAATTAGTTTTAATTGTAAGTAGTACCCCAGATTTTTTGTATATTTTTCCTATCATTTTTTGTATTTTTAATCTTAATTTTAGTCTAAAATTGTAAGTTTTTCCACCCCCAAAAATCGGGGGTTAGTTTTAAAATTTGTACTGTATCATAGTTAAGTAGAAAATAAAAAGCCCGATCTAACGAACCCAAACACGGGGTATTTAGGTTAACTGGGGCCGAATTGGGCAACATCAGACTTCGTGGCGGCCATCTTTGTCGCCATTTGTAAATTTTTAAAACAGCAATAACTCAGTCATTATTAATCATATCGAATTGGGACTTTCGACATTGTTATTGCTGTATACAGACCTGTGCCTGGAAGCACAAAGCGGCTCTACGTAGAGTCAACCCCCCGATCCCATTTTTTGGACCGGGAGAGGATAGAGGGGACAAAGCCCGTTACGGAGAATCCACGCACGGGATCCTGCGACCAGCGGTTCCCGAAATATCGAATTTCTTTATTTTAAAGAAGGAACTTAGGTTTTTCGGGCTGTTATAGCCTGAAGTTAGAAGATAGGATATCTCGGGAACCGCTGGTCGTAGAGCGACGCGGTTTTCTCTATTGACCGTCCTTCTCAGGGACCTTCTTCTGACGCGGGATAGCGACTCTACGTAGAGTCGATAAAGAAAAAGTAGAGTTTTCTCTGCTTTTTCATAGGTTAAGATTAGGATTAAGTTGTTAGGTACTGGGGCATATTTGCCTGCCTTTTTGATTGGGGAGCGACTATTTACGAGTTGTTCCCGAAAAATTTAAGATATTTATTTAATTTTTATATTATTAATTATACGACTTAAAAATTTTATATTATTTTAATTTTATATTCTATTTCGACGCGCCTTCGACATGTTTGGCTTGCGCACCCCCCCCCAAAAGAACAAGGCCGGACTGGTCCAGCCTGCAAAGATAGAAAAGAAGACGGACAGGATGGCAGCAAGGCTTCCATCTCGGACGAGCCCCGGCAAAGGGCCGACGCCTACAGTAAGTAGGATGAGCAAGGACAAGGCGGGGGCGGTGGGGTTCCAGAGTCGCCGGAAGAGGCCATACTCTGCAGTCCCCACCTTCTTTCCCGCCAATCCATAGAGGAAACTAGGAGTAGCTCCAGAATGGAGGCAGCCGACGAATTGGTGCACCTCTGTTCGACGGCTACGACCAACTCCAAAAACTTAAAGAGGGAGTACAAAAAAATGATAGGGCAGGCCATCGATGGCCTCTATGAACTGCTCGAGGCGAGCGAGGCGGAACTCGAGAGGTTGAAGGCTCGAGTGGGTGAGGGGAATGCGGTAGGGGTGGGACCGATATCTGATGGTGCCGGCCCCGCACCTGCAGTGGCCCTGGACCCCTCGCTGAGCCAGAAGCTCGAGGAGCACACCCGCCTCCTGCTCGAAAACGGGCAGCGCCTAAAAGACCTGCAGGAGCAAATCAGCAAACAGGAGCAGGTGGTCGCAGCGCAGAGGTCATATGCGAGTGTGGCTGCGGCTGGATCTCCGCCGAGGGGACAGGCCGCTCTACACTCGCTGGTCGTCTCGTCCACGGACGAGACAATGACGGGGGACGACGTACTCTCCCAACTTAGGGAAGCGGTCCAGGCGAAGGATGGCTGGACCAAAGTGGAAAGGGTGCGCAAGGCCAAAGACAAAAAAGTTATTATGGCCTTCAGCACGAAGGAAGAGCGGAGCAAGGTCCGTGAAAGGGTTGAAGAGAAAGGTAAGGGCCTCTTGGTCGAGGAGGTCAGTAACAGGGACCCGCTTCTGGTTCTGAGGGGCGTCCTCTCAGTTAACACTGACGAGGATGTTTTGAAGGCCCTAAGGAACCAGAATCGGGAGCTGTTCGATGGCCTCGACCAGGAG